>NW_024081714.1:0-48784 GCF_003009895.1 Hyaena hyaena | reverse complement strand
TCACACCATGCACAAAAATCAACTCAAAATGGATAAAGGACCTGAACGTGAGACAGGAAACTATCAACACCCTAGAGGAGAAAGCAGGAAACAACCTCCTTGACCTCCACCGCAGCAACTTCTTACTTGACACATCCCAAAAAGCAAGGGAATTGAGAGCAAAAATAAACTGTTGGGACCTCATCAAGATTAAAAGCTTCTGCACAGCAAAGGAAATAACTACATATTTTTTACACTTTAATGCCTTTAACCCATTTGTGAAAGCACAAACACTGCCATCAACAAAATCTGACCAAAAGACCAACTTGGGAAATTTAGACAATACTAATTAGGCTTCCATAAGAAAATAAAATCATCTTTTGTAAATTATACTATAATGCTTCCAACATTTTTCACAATTTTTCCCAATAACAACACACCTGATTTTTTTTTAAATTAACCTAATTTAAGTTTTGTAAGCATTCACATATGTTAAGAAATATGTACATATATGTATTTTACATACATATATTTTACACATTTTATACATATATATTATATATATGCACATATACATATTTAAGTCTTAAATAATTGTGACTACTGCATTGGATAGACAATTGTTTGCATTTTTACTTGTCATTTATTAGCCTTCACATTCCCTTACTCTGTATCTTATGATTTAACAAGTGAAGTCATTAAGATAATTAAGATAATTTAATTCACAGCCAAACTGTCCTTTATCAAGTTACTGCTTCAGCAAGTGTCTGAATCTTTTTTAAAGGTCCAGTATACTTAAAGCAAGAGTTTTGTTTTCTTTCCTCAAAATTCTTGAATTCTCTTAAAGTTACATGTGCACTTTATTATTTTCTGTAAGCTAATTAAACAGATTTTTTATATATAAAAGATCTCTATCAGTAATCTTTATTACTTACTCTTCTTCAGAAAGGCATAAATTAAAGTAGCCATGAATTCTTTGTAACTCAATTACCTTTCACCTTGAATCTGGAAGAAACAGTTCAATGGCTGCATAAAATCTGAGGATAGGTCACAAAAGGTTCTTCAGCTTCCAGAAGAACCTCGTGAAATGTTTGCTGTTAGGATGTCCTTTCCTTGTGCCACCTCTCCTAGTGAGTTGTGTTCTGGGGTTTTTATTTTTAATTTTTTTAATGCTTATTTTACTTTTCTGAGAGACAGAGACAGAGCATGAGCAGAGGAGGGGCAGATCGAGAGACAGACAGAATCAGAAGCACTGAGCTGTCAGCACAGAACCCGACACGGGCTCGAACTCATGACCCGAGGCGAAGTCTGACGCTCAACGGACTGAGCCACTCAGGCAACCCAGTTGTGTTTTGATCTGTTTTGTTTTAACCTCCTGGCATCTTTATTGAGGTGACTCACAGAGCCACTGGGCACTGGGGTTTGCAGACAAACCCACCAACACTGACGGCCCGGGAACCACACAGCCCGGAGACACCAAGTGAGGTCGCCAGGAGTCCCTTGCAAAACCTCTTGAAAAGAAAGAAATTTTCGTCCCCACCGTCCATCAGCCACAGCACATCACACCTGACTGCTCACCATCTCAAACACCAGGATGGCCAAACACTGGGACAAAATGCCTTCTCGGAGGCACTTCCGCACTTGGGTTCCAAATGCTTTTCCAAACCCCGTGCTCTCAAGCAGAGCAGATTCAGAAATTCAGAGCCAATTCAGAAAACAAATCAGCAAAAAAAGAAGGAACCCCACCTGCTCCGGATGACTTTATTTTCCTCTGGGATGGGAGGCCCACAAAGCTCGCCAGCACTAGCGAAGCTGGGGGGTTGGAGAGTCGCCTCCCGGGCGTCCGCGGAAAAGCAGTCCTTGGTGTTAGTAAAACACGGGCAGCAGGGAAGCCTCGCGGTCCCTCCGGCCTGCCCCAAATGGGCTTCCAGGAAGGATGGGTGGGCACCACCCATCCTGAAGAAGGTCCGCTTAGGCCTGCAACAGCTGCTGAGTGTCACTCCTCATCATGTCAGGCTTCCAAACTCTTTCAGCCTGAGGAGCATCCCCTCCATGGTCTCCTCCCCGACAATCAAGGAGAACCTTCGAGTTTGCGCTTTGCTCAAAGCACCGACTCTGAAGTCCCCGTACACCTGCAGCGCTGGGACCTGAGTAGGCGGGGTCAAGCAAGCGGAAGTCGCCCCCGAGCCCGTGGCCACGCCCTGACCCCAAAGCTCCGCCCCTGAGCCCGTGGCCACGCCCTGACCCCAAAGCTCCGCCCCTGGCAGACTGCCTGCCCTTTGGCCTTGTTGTAAAGGAGTCTAAACCCAAACACAACGTGACAAATTCAAGTTTTAAAAGGCAAAATAAAATATCAGGGTGGCTTAGCATAAATTCCTGATCCAAAGAACTAACACTTTTGCTAGGGCCTCTGAAAAATTTAAGGCAGAATCTCTTAGACAAGGCAGTTAGTTAAAAAGTATGCTAAGGATCTTATTTGTGTGTCCCTAAAATCTCTTAGCCAGAAAAAAAGGGCTTGTGAGGATTCTAAGTGTGTGTCTCCTTGACTTTTAGAGTAAACAAAAGGTCTTCTAAAAGACTGAAGGGTACTGAACCACATCACACGCACTTCCCTCTGTCTCGAAGGGATTTATGACAGTAGCTTTATCTTAGGAGAGTGAATCTGAAAAAGATCCCTGGGAAACTTATAACCATGTTAAGAATTTGGTATCAGTAGTAACACTGTCTGTCAACTTAGACTGAAAAGGTCAGAGACAGCCAAAATGAAAAGACGTTTTTAGGCTGTCAACCTCCTTGAAAAAAAACCAAGCCATTTCTTATAAAGTGACTCACAGTGGCAAACAATCTGGCTCAAGGATCTATCTGCACCTGAGGACTCCATTTGCTGCAATGCCTCCACACCTGTTCTTAATTAACGTAAGCTCCTGGATTTCAACCCTGATCTAGATACTTCAATACATGAAGCATATAAGGGCCTTGAGAGATGAGTGTCCCTTCCATGTGTGAGAAATATAAATAATTTTTTGGACACTTGGAGTTGATTAACTATGACCACAATTAATTTGTACACCCTGTACCCCCACCCAAACCCCACCCCCTGCCCCATTTAGGAGGTGGAGTCTACTTCACCTCACTTTGAATATGGGTTGGGCCTGTGCATCGCTTTAACCAACAGAGGGTGCTGGGAGAGACGTGTGTGACTTCCAAGTCTGGGTCATAGAAAGCTTTCTAATGTATCAACATCCAGTAAGCCTCTTGGAACACTTAATTTTGGGATATTCCCTCTCGGAACTCAACTTTCGAAACAGAAGAAACCCAAGCAACATGGATAGGCCAAGTATAATTGTTCCTGCCAATGATCCCAGCCTGAACTTCCAGATGGTAGTAAGCACCAGTTGCTCCCTGTGTGAATGACCAATCCAGCGGAATCTTCAATTGTTTGCAGACCCAGCCTCTATTTTACTAAAATTTCCTGAGATATCTCAAAGGAGAACTATAAACCAAGTCTAGTGGACACTCAGATCCAATAGAGATAATGAACTATTGTTTTCAGCCACAGAATTATGGAGCAGTTTGCTAAACAGCAATAGATAAGCAAAACAATGGACAAAGTTATAGTAATTTGTTCACAAACTATTTTATATTCATGCAATGGAAGAATCTTAGAATCAGGAACAAGCTGTAGAAGCTGAAGGAGTTCATATTTGAATTTTTCTTTATTTTATTAGTTATTTTGTTTAGTAATTGTCCAGTTAGATTGTAGGGCAAGCTATAGGTTTATCAACATCGTTTTTTTCAGCACGTAAAGTATTTTCTCACATGTTGCCTTGGCTTATTTATGTATTTCTATAGAGATTTTCTATTTTCTTTTAAGATAAGAGGGAGGAAATGTTATGTACCTTGAGCCCTTCAAATGCCTCAAGAAGTGATTAAAGCTCTCTGCAGACCAGAAGCAATCAATTCTGTGTCATTAATATTCTCATTCTAAAACACATTCAGGTAGATCCATACAACTTGTTTTAACTGGGCAAAGTTCTTACATAGAAAGTTAGAGCTTTTCTTTTTTTTAAATTTTTATTTATTTTAAGAGAGAGAGGCATGTGGTAAGGGGGTGTGGAGGAGCGGAGAGAGAGAGAGGGTGAGAGAATCCCATTATGGAGCCTGATATGAGGCTTGATCTCACAAACTGTGAGACCATGACCTGAGCCAAGATCAAGAGTCAGACAGTTCAAAGACTGAGCCACCCTAGTGCCTGAGCTCTGCATTTTCTAAGCTGTAATTTAAAAGACAAAAAATTCATCTATTTCTCTCTATTAAAAATAGATATGAGTCTTTAAATTAGGCATGCTTGAAGGATAGACCATTTAATAAAACTTTTGACTGATTAGTAAATACAAGCTTTTCTAAAAAGGAAAGTCGAAAAAGAGAGTGAAAGAATAAGGAAGTTACAGAGACAGAAAGAGCTATAAATATAAACAAATCATGGTAAGAAAGAGACAAATCACATTTCCTTTTGGAGAAGAACAATACTTTTATTTCTTTTCTCATTTAAGTACAGGCAGACACACACACAGATTGCTAACCTCAGAGTTACAATTTCAGCCATGGGTCAAATAAATATAAGACACAAATTGTTGTCTTAGTAAAATTGACTGATTCGTTGCATCAGTTCCAGAACAGAAGGTCAGAGTGACACAGACAATTTCAAAGGCATATCCTGATGTTTCCTGTATCTCATGTTGGCTCTTTATTCTACTGGACATAAATTCTTTTTTCTTTTTCTTTTCTTGTTGTGACTTATTTGAGTTCATGGTGGCACATAAGTAAACAAATAACATAAGATTCTATCAGCAATTGGCAAACAACGAGGCAACAGCAAAGTCTGTGACAGAGCTTTATTTTCAACTTGACTAAACCACAGTCTTGTGACATAATAAAACAGAAGCAAGTTGCTCGAAGGCCAGGAAAATGGAATTCTCAAGACAAATAGAAAAATAAAAACATTTGGAAAACCTGTCAAACATAAACACATAAATATACTTGGACCATACAAGCAAAACCACCACAACCAAAACTGGGAGTAAAAATGGTGGCCAAATAAAAGCCAAACCAGATTTGGGATCAGAAGTCGTCTTGGGAAAATACTAGAGACAATCCAGAAAAAGTCAGTGAGAGTCAAAGCACCTTATTCTCTCTCAGGAGTAGAGTGGAAGCTCTCTAATAGAATGATGAAAGCCAGTCTGCAAGCTGAAGAATGTGGCGCTGGGTGCAAGAAGCCCAGAATGGTGCCTTTGTCAACAGCCGGAGATCATCAGGGCTGGTGACCGGATCCTCTGGAGCATCTCAGTGGAAATGTTATTTGTGAAATAAAGAGTAGAAAAAAATTAAGGAAAAAATTTTTACTTTCAAGTGTTTTTTTTCTTAAAGCACAGACTTTAGAAGATTCTTTTTATTATCAAGCCTAAAAAATACAGTAAGTACTTTAAACAAATGAGTTTACTAAGGTTATAGATAATCTGCTCATATTGGATAGTCATTTGATAAAATAATATCTGGCAATGGTTATCACAGTTTTAGGAAAATCAAAGATAAAGTTGTTTCAGTGAACATAGAGAAAATGACTCAAAATTACATCTATTTTGTTATTCTGATATGGATATCTCAGGGTAAAAATATCATTTTATCATATCTCTGGTTATAGAATATAATGAAAATAGACCAAATGATATCACGGCAAGATGTCTGTTTGCTTTCCCAACATGCTGGGTCATTATTTATAAATCATTTCACTCTGTCAGACTTGCAATATTAACATAAAATATGACCAAATCAGCAATTTTTAAAAATTTTTTTACAATTTATTTTTGAAGAAGAGAGAGACAAAGTGCGAGTGGGGGGAGGGGCAAAGAGACAGGGAAACACAGATTCTGAAGCAGGCTCTAGGCTCTGAGCTGTAAGCACAGAGCCCACTGCAAGGCTCAAACCCACGAGCTGTGAGATCATGACCTGGACTGAAGTCAGACGCTTAACCAACTGAGCCACCCAGGTGCCCCCAGATCAGCAATTTCAAACCAATCCTTGTGTTCTTCTGTTGAGCTCTGCACACCAGTTCAGACCTTTCTTTCATATCATTGAGTTCTTCTTGTGAACATTGATACTCATGTTTCCCTTTTTCTTGCAGTGAGCCTCCTCCAGGCTGATCTTCACTTGCCAACATGAGGCGCTGGGTTTCTATCTGGTTTTGATCATTTCTTTCACAATAAGTCCCTTGGCTTCTTATGCAAAAATCCCTCTCCTCTTCTCTTGGGGTATAACAACAGGAAGTTTTTACTAAATGTCTGAGCAGGTCCTAATAGAACACTCCTGCAACGCTTGAGTAAAGTAAAACACCCATTTGTGTGATGAGGTCCGTTAGAGTTCCACTGTCTGGAAAGATTTGTTCTGGTGTAACTTTCTTCTGTGCAACTTGGAGAATTGAATGGTGAAAAATGAAGCTGCAATTTAGGCAGAAGCAAGATCATAACAATCATGCTGTGCTAACACCAAAACCAATAACAATAACAACAGACAACCAAGTATAATAAATACATATTAATTGTTACTAGTAGATAGCTACTTACTATGGGCCAAAATTTTATATGCATACATAACGGCATTTTTTCCCTAGCATGATGCCATGAATAAGAAACTATTTGCATGGTTTTAAGTTGTCACACGTTGCTAATGTGTGACAATATCTAATTCACCAAGTGACATATTTGTCGAAGATTCAGTTAACTAATGATCAATTTGTGGAGTCTCAATTTTCCAAATGTGCCAAATTAAAACATTTATCAGTTTACTAAAAATGGTTTCAACAGAATTAGCAGAAGATATGGTAGCATTAACAAGAATATGAAATATGATTATAATTGATATATTTTTGAAAACTGAAATTTAATATAATAGTACTATTTATAATAAAGATTTCATCATTTTAAAAAATAATTATTTCTTATGGGTATTCTTGGTCCATAGTGATTTTTAATCCTCTATATCATTTAGTCTTGTCAAACTTGTCTTTCATCTTTGTCATTTTTAAGATATTAATCAATTTTTAAATTCTTTTCTTACTTGTCTCTTTATAATTAAATGATATCAAAATTTAAGTATGAAACATATAGATCATCACAGTACATAAATATTATCATCCTTTCCTTTTTCTACACTCTAGTTTCTTTTTTACCTCCAACTGCTTCTTCTCATTTGCATATCCAAACCGTTCTTTGTTAGAGACATGAAATTTTAATACACCTGATAATCCCACCTGATTTAATACACCTGATAAAATCCCAGGTATTTAGAATTCTAATTGAATTGTAATGTATGTTTTATTTCTGATAAGTAAACAATAAGAATGATACTAAATCCTTACGTTTGAAAGCTATAAAGTGACATTCACTGATTTAAAGTTGAGAAGAAAACAATCCTATTATTGCTGTTAAATTGTCCTTTCAATTAATTGTATTTTTGCAAGTTGATTTTTCTTAGTTTGATTTGAACAAATTGGCTCTTCAGAAAACTGTATTTTTAAGAATTGGCTTTTAGCGAACTCTCTGAATTATTTTGCTTACAGTTTTATACCCACTGATAGAGTTGAGAATGGAGTTATAAATATAGTTTTAGGAGCATGCCCAAGGTAACTTGGGTAGTAAGAGGCAAATCTGTTTTTCAAATTCTTAGGATCTATACTATACTTTAGTACTTACCATAGAAATGTATACCATACTAAAATCACTACTCTATGCTGCCTTTCAGATTATTAAACTTTTGATTTTTTTTAAAAATTAATTCATTTTAGTTTTTATTGTTTATAATTCAGGGGTTTAAATGGAATCATGAAGTTAAAGAATGTGTTGCTTCCTAATGAGTAATTATTCTAACACACTCTGAAGATCTTCGCTATGTGGGCAGACAGCCAGGATATTTATGGTCAATTTAGGGATATTTGCTTGAAGAGCTACCACTAGTTGACTAAGGATAATATAGATGACTAATAGTGTTAGCTTTTATGCTAAAAGTGACATTGTAATATAAATATAAACATAAGAACATAAATACATTTGTATTTTAGAAATATCCATCTAGTAACATTATAGAGAAAAAAGAGTGAGGCTACATACAGAAAGGTCAGATAGGAGACATTGATGTACCTTACAATTAACAACAAGAGTCAACATGAAAGTATTAGGAACAGTGATGGATAAATACAACAAGAGTATAAATAAAATAAATAGGATTTGGTAATTTATTGAGGCAAAATTACAAGAAGAGGAAAAAAGGTTATAGTCTAAATACCTAGGTCAATAGTCCTACCTCCCATCATGATAGTAAATTGAGATGGAATGACTCTTGGTAAAGGAAATTATAAGATTAGTTTCCTGTCTGTTAAGTTTGAAGGATTATGACTCATTCAATGTAAATGTGCACTAGGTGATACCAGTGGGAATCTGTGTGTGTGTGTGTGTGTGTGTGTGTGTGTGTGTTTGTGTGTGTGAGAGAGAGAGAGAGAGACCTCAGAGAGAGGCTGAAGTAGTCTCTAAATATTTTTGAATCATCAGCATATGTGTGGTAATTGAAGCCATGGAAATGGATGAGACTGAAAAAAGATGTCAGGAAGAGATATAGGCCAAAATAGAACTTTGGGAAACTCAAATAATTTAAGGCATAGAAAAAAATAAAAAGATCCCGGAGGGGTGCCTGGGTGGCTCAGTCAGTTAAGCGACCAAACTCTTGGTTTTGGCTCAGGTCATGATCTCAGGGTTTATGAGATCAAACCCCACATCAGGCTCTGCACTGATATTGTGGAACTTTCTTGGGATTCTCTCTCTGCCCCTCCCCCACTCTCTAAATGAATGAATTAATGATTAAATAAATAATAAACATTTAAAAAGAAAACTAAACTTTAAAAAAAAAGATCCTGGGAAACTGAAAATGAGCAATCAGAGGAATAGAAAGAAATCTATGTAAGTAGTGACCTCAACGTCAAACAAGAAGAGATGTTCTCTCTCAGGATTCAACTGACAAAATAAGGAAATGCCCAATGTGCACTGAACAGCTTGATCAAATGTCAGAGAAAAGTCAGGTAAAAGAGACATGGGCAAATGTTCAATGCATGTCTAAATAAATCATTGGCAATACTGGTAAGAGTAGTTACCATGGTAGAGTGGAACTGGATGTGGACTACCAAGGATATCTTAAAATTCTTTTATCTCCTAAGAAGAAACAGGTTTCTGAAGTATTCTGTTGAAAAAAAATATGATTAAAAAATTATTTGGGGGATAGGAAGATAGAGAATAGACCAGACAAATGTTGGATAGTTCAAGGCTACCACATATTCCTTTTTTGTCCAACTTTGAAGTTTCAATGTTATCTATTCCCAAGAAATATACAATGAACCAAAAAAAAATGACATCTAAAGGAAATTATTACACATGTAATAAATAATTGTTACACTTTACTAAATCTGATGGAGTTAAAATAGATTTACTTAATGTCAACTGAATCTTCATAATAAGCATTTATATAACTCATGAAAACACCTGATTATTAATGATAAGTAACCATTTATGGAATATATCAATTCATATGTATAATTTTAATCTAAGGAATCTAACTTTTTTGAAGACTTTAAAAATGTTTTTAAATGTTTACTTATATGTGAGAAAGGGAGACAGAGAGTGTGTGAGTGGGGGAAGGGCAGAGATAAACAAAGAATCTGAAGCAGGCTCCAGGTGCTGAGGTATCTGCACAGAGCCCAACATGGGGCTGAAACTCATGAAGCATGAGATCATGACCTGGCCTGAAGCCAGATGCTTAACTGACTGAGCCACCCATGTGCCCTGGACTCTAACTTGTTTAAAAAAGCATTGAGAAATACACATGCAACTGTGAAACACTGTTGTCTTCATGTAATATATTAAACCTTTGTAGCAGAACAAGAATGTGTTTAAAATACACTGCTGAGAAAACTCATTTCATAATAAAAGTTTCTTGCAATCCAAGTTTAAAGTTTAAAAGAAAACATGAGTCTCCCTCTCTCACTTAGACACTAAGATAGCTTATTTTGTAATAAACACTGCACTGTGTGGTTAGAAAAAATGAAAAGATCCTGTGTGTCTTGTCTCCTCTTTCTAAAATTCACTAATTAGTTGAGAAGCTAAAAGTTATACAAATATATAAAACAATTCAGTAGTTATCAGTGCTTTATTAAAGTGCATTTATAAGTTGGATATTTACTTCAGCACATTTAATTATCAAAATAAGTCTACAGTAAGAAAATGTTATATTTGTGTTACAGATGAGGAAACTAAAGCTCAGATAGGTTAATTTTATGTTGCTAAGAAGTCATCATGGTCTATTTTCGGGGCACATGGGTGGCTCAATCAGTTAACTATTGATTTCAGCTCAGGTCATGATATCAGGGTCATTACATTGAGCCCTGTGTCTGGCTACATGCTGAGTATCCTTAAGATTCTCTCTCGCTCTTTCTTTTTCTCTCCTTTTGCCCCTTTCCCACTCATGCACTTGCTCATACTTCTTGCTCTTTCTTTCTCTCTCTCTCAAAAAAAAAAAAAAGAAAGAAAGAAAGAAAGAAAAAGAAAAAACAAAAGGAAAAGGTTAGTGGCAGGTTGATCTATAATTTACATGCCCAAAGATGGTCCACATAAATAAATAAATGACTTGAACCCACCTCTATCCCCTAAAAAGAACTCTAAACATGCTAGTGCCATAGAAAACAGAGAGTCCTGGGGCGCCTGGGTGGCTTAGTCGGTTGAGCGTCCGACTTTCGCTTAGGTCATGATCTCGCGGTTCGTGGGTTCGAGCCCCGCGTCGGGCTCTGTGCTGACTGCCAGCTCAGAGCCTGGAGCCTATTTCGGAGTTTGTATCTCCCTCTCTCTCTGACCTTCCCCTGCTCACGCTGTCTCTCTCTCTCTCTCTCTCTCTCTCCTAGAAATAAATAAAAATATTAAAAGAAAAGAAGAGAAAACAGAGAGTTCCTATATGTAAAAGGGTTTGAACAGGACATACCAAGTGTGCCCGGATTACTTACTGTAAATTATTTTGGAATATGAATATGTAGGGCACAGCAGGTTGAAGAAAGAAATTAGTCATGTAAACAATCTTCTGTGTAGTTGATAGTAAAACCACTTAAACAGTCAAGTAATATGTCTATATACATTATACAAATTCTCAATTTGTCTGTTATTAAAAAATTAAAATATGCCTAATGCAGAACAGAAAGGGTATTCCTAGAGAACTCAGTATGCTTAGTTTACACTCCTCACGGGAAGGACTGTTTCACTATGGTTAAATTTTGCCTATGTCTTTTGAACCATTGGCAAGTTTGTTATGGGCAAGATCTATGATTTCTGTTGTCTGATTTGATCAATCAGGTAGTCCTGAGAGCATAGAGAACAGATCATCAATTTTGCCTGAAGCAGCATTCCAAATCAGTTCACAGGGGATGTGACTACTACGATAGTTTGTGAAGCCTAAGTACATTTACCAACTAAGAGAACAGGGATGGAGCACAGATGGCTGAGAGAAAGCATGAACAGCAGTCCTTTATTATTTGCAACGAAATAATAAATGCAACCTCTAATAAAATATGTTTAATAGCTTTTTCTTTCAAAATAAAAAAGATGTTTGTAATTGACAAAGGCATGATGTTTCATCAGTTTGAGATAATCATCTATGAAAACATTTTGTACAAATGATCAAAGACTAAATATAAAACAAAATCAAATTAATGGATGAACTGAAGAGCAATTATTCACCACCATGCAATTACTATGTTTATTATAACTCATATTAATGATCAGGCATTATCTTAAGTGCTTAACATTGATCACCTTATTTAATCATTAAAATACCTTTATATATTTGTGTTACTTTTTTAAAAATATATTTTTATTTATTTCTAGGAGAGAGAGAGAGACAGCGTGAGCAGGGGAGGGTCAGAGAGAGAGGGAGACACAGACTCTGAAACAAGCTCCAGGCTCTGAGCTGGCAGCCAGCACAGAGCCCGACGCGGGGCTCGAACCCACGAACCGGGAGATCACAACCTAAGCGAAAGTCGGACGCTTAACTGACTAAGCCACCCAGGCACCCCGATATTTGTGTTACTTTTTAAGCATTAAAATACCTTTGTACATTTGTATTACTTTTCTATTACATTCTACAAGTGAAATAAAGTTATTTAATAGAGTCAAACGTCCATCAAAGATAAAAACTCCAATCAAACTAACAACAGAAAATAACTTTTTGAAACAGATAAAGCCTATCTACCAAACAAAACCTATAACTAGCATCCTGATAGTGAAACCTAAAAATAATTTCCTTTAAAATAAGATTTGGAAAAGGAGTCTGCTTTCACTAATCCTATTCAACTTTTGCAAAAATGCTCTCTCTGATCATTATAATAAGTGAGAATATTTAAAAATCATAAACATATAAAACAAAATTACAAACAGAAATAAAGCTATCATTTTTGTAGATATGATTGACTGCATGAAAAGCTGTAAATTATCTAAATAAAAATTATTAAAAACAAGTATTGAGCAATGTTGCTAGACATAAGACCAATTTACCAGATTGTTGTGAGATATAAGATCAAATGCATTTCTATATATCGGCATAGATTTAGATATTATAATTTTAGAAAGAGAGCATTCAAAACAGAATCACAAATTATAAAGTGCACAGGAATAAATACTGAAATATATAAATATATATAGTTAATTCTTCATTTAACTATGATATAACTTTATCATATACCTAAGACTTGATCCATATGGAGGTAATGTGAAATTTTACTGAAAAACAATAAAAGGAATGAAAATAAATGAAACTACAGATAGTCTCAAAGTCATAGATTCTTACAATAGACCATTAAAAAATAATTTCCAGATAAAGACAGGGTTTCCTTTTTTTTTTAAGTTTATTTATTTATTTTGAGAGAGAGCATGAGCAGGGGAGGAGCAGGGGAGGAGCAGAAAGAGGGAGACAGAGAGAATCCCAAGCAGACTCTGCGGTGGTAGCACCTGACATGGGGCTCAGACCCATAAACCATGATATCCTAACCTAAGCCAAAATCAAGAGTCAGATACTTAACTGACTGAGCTACCCAGGCACCCTAAAACAGAGTTTCTTAATAGCAGCACTATTGACATTTTGAGTGGAATTACTCTGTCATGGAGGGCTGCCTTGTGCCTTTTAGAATGTTTAGCAACATCCTTGGCCTTTGTTCAATAGAAGCCAGTAGAATTCCTCACGCTATTGTGATAACCAAAACTGTCTCTACACATTTGCAAATACCTCCTGGAGGGCAAAATGACCCCCATTTGAGAACCACTGGTTAGGGACATAGAGGTGAATGACAGTTTTTAAAGAAAACAGAGAAATGTATAAGATCACTTTTAAACAGTGATACTGAAAAGGCTTTTTGAGAGAAACAAAAGCGTGTAACATGAAAAAAATATAATTGACAAGTTAAAAACTTAGATTTAATTTAAATTTACATAAATACCATAAAAATTGCAGAAAAACTAGAAGATAATATTTGCAACATATCTGAAGGAAAACACTATTATCTCAAATTCATAAGACTCCTAAAAGTGAAAAATGAAAAAATTAATATGTTAATAGGAAAATACAAATTGTAATTAAATCAAAATTTGTACACTTCACATCCACACTCTCATCTGGACATATTTTACAAATAGAATAAAGAGAAAATAAATGATTAAAGATTAGCATACACAGATTAATAGGTCTCTAGATATAGACATAAGATGATTCTGTTCAGGTACGGTTTCAAATACATAATTAAATAATATAATTAAACAATATATTAAAAGTGCATTCATAAACGGTAAAACTGCAAAGGAAGCATATGCACAAAATTCAGGCCTGCAGCTGCTATCAGGGTAGAGAATGCAAGACTTTGGGATTGTTCTATTTCTTAAGGTAGAATTTCATAAATATGTGTTTACTTTATAATAATTTTAGACCATACATGTAAATTAGAGATAATCTTTTGTATTCTATAAAAGAAAATACCCAAAAAACCCTTGACCTGAGAGAGGTTAAATATATTTTCCAAGGCAGACGTGGAACATGTAGTATTATCCCATCTGTCACACTCCACAAATTGTGTTTTCACCCTTGAGGCAACGATAAATATTTAATTTATTACTGTTCTCCTTCTGTGTTACCTCGATGCATACTTTAAATAAAAAATGCTCAGAGCATCATTAAATTCTAGTACTTCTCCAGTGCCAGGCCAATTAGATATAAATTCTTTAGTTATGCATTTAAGCCAGATATGTTACTTGACAATTCCAATCTGTTGGCAGTGACAGGCAGGGTTGCTGTAGCTGAGCAGCTATACTAACAACAAGGTAGACTTCAAAATGAATTCTGCTAGAAAAACGAGATATATGTAACAATGATAACAGGAACAATTCACCAAGACACAAATTCCAAGTGTTTGTACTCTTAACAACAAAGCTTCATTTCACTCGAAGCAAATCTTGAGAGAATTAAAAGGAGAAAAAGACAAATTCACAATCATGTTGATGTCAACACCACTTTCTGAAAGAATGATGGAAGTGTGTGGAGTAGACAAAAAAATCAATAGGGATATAGAATTGAACAATATTGTGAATTAACTTGACCTAATTGATATTTATAGAACATTCCAACCAACAACCTAAACGTCCATTTTTTTTCCCCAATTACACAAGGGACATTTGCCAAGAAAGATTATATGCAGGGCAATAAAACAAGTTGTATCATATGGAATACGTTTAATCTTCACAGGAGTTAAATTGAACAATAAATAACAGGCATCAGGGAAACCTCCAAATATTTAGAAAATAAGTTGTATAGACTTCTAAATTACATTTCAATCAAAAAGAAAACTATAGGAGACATTATGACATCTTTTAATCAAATAAAATACTTTATGTAAACATTAGTGGACTGTAGCTCAAACAGCAGTATATGAGAAAATTTTTGGTATTAAATGTATAGATCAGAAAATGAGAAGTATCTAAAATTAATGTTCTTAGCTCTCACTTTAAGAAATTAGAAATAATAACTAAGGCCAAAGTATGTTAGAAAAGGGAAATAAAAAGATGCAGCATAAGTAAATGAAGTAGAAAAGAGAATTGTACACTTAAAATTGGTTTGTGTGTGTGTGTGTATATACTTTTTACCTCAATGAATCTGATTTACCAAAAAGACTGTGCAGAGGTATGCAATTTATAGGAAAATATTTCTGGTGATCATAGGCATAGAGTGTTTTGCACCAAGGAAAAAAAAGCTGCATTTACAGAAGTGTTTTTGTACTTTTTAGCTTAACAGCCCTTTAACAGAAAAAAATAGACAATACTATGACAACAGTACCTCTCTTAGTGATTCCCATTTTGTGTGTGTTGCCATCAACTGACCTTGATCCATTTCCACTTTGTGGTTGAACATAAGAGGTCTCCAGATAAAAATGCTACACTGTTTCATCCATATATTTATGTATATTTATATATGATTGCAAAATAACACATAATTAATTCTTTTGGTTCAGTGTCAAGCTAAATCTCAATGTTGATTAGCAAAAAATAAAACTGTCAGAATCCTATCATGTACCAAACAACTAACATATACAGTTATTATGCTCAAGCACTGTAATATCCTCCTTAATGCTAAATCTACTTTTTGAGATGAGGACATGAAATATAATCAAACTTAAGCAATTTACCCATCATATAGCAGTCTCTGATCATATGTTCCCAAAGACAGTAATCCATCTGCTATTTCATGCTGCTTTTTCTTAACCTGCATATTTTTATTTACTCTGTCTTGTAAAACAGGGATAAAAAGGGTAAATAAACTATAATAACAATGATTACACACAGCTTGTCCAGCAGATTTTTAAAAACATCATAATGAACTGAAGACTTCGAGAAAACTTACTTGTATAATTTTATGCCAAAAGGAACTTTTAGATCCAAGTTGATGGTTCTTTATTCTAAATTTATCTCAACTGGAAGAAATTCACATCTATTAACTGCACTAATAGAGGAAATAGTTAATTTTTATATATCTAATTTCAAATTGATAGGTATAATGTGTGTATTTTTTAATCCAACTAATCCTGAAAGTTTTGTGCCAGATCCTGGAATTGCTTAACTAATGAACCAGTTACAGAAATCAAAGTTGGTAATATCAATATAGTACCAGTACCAAATGGCCATAATTTTGGTCATTTATTTAAAGACATTTTGACTGTCCAATGTATCAGCTATGTACTAAGGATACAAAAATGATTAAAACAGACTCACAGAGTTCATCAGCATGTTAAGGGAGAAAAATGTGGAAACAAATCAGAATGTGATAGGAGTTCCACTAAAATATGAACAATGCATAATGGTGATGCTAAAGAAAAAGTGATTAATTCTATATTTGAGCTGTAGGGGAAAAAAAGAGTCTGAAAAGTTGGTGCTTAATCTGTTTAAAGAGACGGGCATTTTAATCTGAAAGAAAAACATTTGTTCAACATAAACTGCTTTCTTAATTCAGAAGTTAGTAGTTCAAACTTTTGATACTAGCGTTCAAATATGTTTTCCATTATCAGTGAACCCATCAGTGACATTAATTTTAAAGTTAACCCTTCTTCTTTAAATATTCCTTTCTTATTACTATTGTCCTGTATCTGACTTTGACCATAGCAAAATTTGTTTGGGGGCCAATATGCATTTATAAGCAATGTTCTAGAGTTTGGGATTCTACTTCAGCCCTTTTCTGGGTGAGATTTCTCCTACTGATTATTTAAATATTAAACATTTGTCTTTAGAATCTGTTATCTGAGTAATTCTAAAAATTTTTGATGGATTGAAAACTCTGAATAAAACATTAAATTTCGGATATTTATTTGATGTCATTATCTCACCCCCTTTCAGTTTAACTTAGACCTTTAAGAAGAAGGTATTAACATTCACAGAGCAGGAAGCACATACCACTTTCTAGGTATTGTGCAAGGCACATTCCATACACTTACTCAAAACAACTTTATAGCATAAATTTTATTATAACTTTGGTACATATAGATACCCTTAAGAGTTCATGACTGTCTTCTGTTCAATCTCATATCACAATACTTATCATAATCTCCAGTGACAAATCCAAAATATACCTTAGGACATGAATTATATAGATTTTAAAAATCCTAACCACTAATGTTTTAGGGAACTGATACATGTCTGCCTGATCCCTTGATTCCCCTTTTCACTCTCTCCTTTCTGTATTGACTTTGAATGAAAGTATCTCTGATGTATCTGTGTGTGAGTGAGGGCATATTTTTAAAAATATGCTTTATTCTGGGGCACCTGGATGGCTCACTCGGTTAAGCATCTAACTTCAGCTCAGGTCATGATCCCATGGTTTATGAGTTTGAGCCCTGCTTTGAGCTCTGTGCTGACAGCTTGGAGTCTAGAGCTTGCTTCAGATTCTGTCTCCTGCGCTCTCTGCCCCTCACCCACTCGTGCTCTGTCTCTCTCTCTCTCAAAATAAATAAATAAATAAACGTTAAAAAAGAATTAAATATATATTAAATATATATATATATATACACTTTATTTAAAAGAAAACTCTTAACATCTCCTATTTCTAATTTGGGAAAAAGGAACACTGTTCGCCAGCAGCAAAATACATATACACTGAGCCAGATGCTCTGTTTCAAAGATAGAAAATATGCTATGCAATCTTCTGGAAAAATATGATTCAGATTTTTAAAATAACTCTGAAGCTAAATGATCTGGAAGGTGACACCCCTATCAGAACAATTCTGAAATAACCAAAGATGAAGACCTCATCATTTCACATAGGAAAGAAATTAGTAATCATATATATAAGCTGTTTTTCTCACAGGAGAATAATATTCTATTGTAGTCTTAAGAAGAAAATGTGAGAAGAAGTATCACTGGCATATTACTATGAAACACAATTAAGTGGACAAACTATAAAAAATACTTATATAATGTTACCATTGCAACTCTGATTTCCTCTATGGTATTACAATATTCAATAGACTTGGGAGATTATGAACTGATATTAGATAAGAATGAAGAGATGATAATTTTAGGCTTTATTTTGTTTTAAAATGTTTATTTATTTATTTTGAGAGAGATAGCATGAGCAAGCAAGCACAAGTGGGAGATGGGCAGAGAGAGACAGAGAGAGACTCCCACAGAGAGATGTGGGCTTGATCCCACAAACCGTGAGATTATGACCTAAGCCAAAATCAAGAGTCAGATACTTAACCAACTGAGCCATCAGAGCTCCCCAATTTTAGGCTTAATTTTAAGCAGAAACCTTTTTCCAACAAGAGTTATCTAAGCTATGTTATTCTCATAGGGACTCTTCTTTATGGCACATTTACTTGAGAGAGCCTGTTCTATTCTATTTAGCTGAGAAAAGGTCAGAGAATCAACTTCATGTATTTCACTGACCTATTATACAATACATTTTCTTCACTGTTACTGGTTGCGTGGAACTTGAAAATTGCTTCAAATATTTTTTTTCATATATGGAACAGGAAAAGGCAGCTTAAGATAATGTTCTAAAGGCAGAGTTTAGTTGTTTTCTGGATTCCTGTTTTAACCATCTATGTGATTTTATGCCTAAAAAATATTACATATAGCTTTCATTGGGGATTCGATTTGGAACTTAAAGACAAATGAGTGTTCAATTTTCTATACTAACCAAACTATATATTAATTTTTATCAGACAACTGTAAAAAATTATTTCATTTGGATAAAATTAATTTTCTCATTGTTAATTTTCTTGGCTTTCTTAGTTTTAGATCTTCAAATGCCTCTTTATGTTTTGGGATTTTATTTGAAAACAAATTTTTAGGAAACTTTACTTTGTATTCTGTTTAGTTTTGTACTTTCTCTTTCTCTCCTTCGTACTTTTTCTACCTTCTTGTGCTTCTGTGTTTGGTCTTTCCTTTCCTGTATGTGTTTATTTTACATTATAATCTTGGTTGTCCCCAGGTGACAGTCTGTGCCCTACTTGCCCCACTGAAAACCAGATCTTACAATATTACTTTTGAGGTAGGGCCCTGTTGTGACACTGGTAGATGGCAGATTCAGTTGGAGAGCTGGTGGGCACCTTGGCTCAGCTCTGGTGGTAAAGCTGTGCCTATTTTTTTCATCTTGCCAGGCCTACGGTTGACACTAATCCCAAGCAGTATTTGGCAGAAGCTTGTGTTTGTTTTATTTTGTAGATGTATTTCTGAATAAAATAGGGGATCAATCATTTATTTGGGGGGGAAACCAGCTCTCAACTGGTAAGGACCCTCAATCAGCCAAGTTGAGACTTCCATGTGGTGAGGAAATAAGGCCTCTTACCAACATCCAGGATGAACTTGCCCAACCATATGAGAGATCATCTATCTTGGATATGAAAATTCCATCCACCCAAAGCCTACAGATGTCTGCAGTCCTCACCAATATCTTGAATACAACTTCATGAATGATGCTGAGCCACAACCACCAGCAAAGCCACATTGGATCTCCTGACCTATAGAAACTGTGTGATAGAATACTTGTCTTAGGATACTAAGTTTTGGAGTCATTTGTTACACAGCAATAGATAATTACTATATCCATCTGTATTGATAACTTTGTCATGTCTCAAACTCCATCTCCATCTTTGTCTATGTCTATTGGGTAAATTGATATCTCTTTAGAATATAGCACTAAAATTATTAATTGAAAGTAATAAAATATAATGATCAGTAGAAATTAATTTTCTATTAAATCTTATTGAATGCCTTATTCTTTGACAAAGAGTACTTGGAAATAGTTCTGAAAATTGGTATAAACTAAAAATTAGCAGTCATACAATGCTCATTTCTTAGATAACATCACTAGGTTTTAGCTGCCAATTTGCATAAGGTGTTAATGAGATATAAGTTAGAAAAGTAACACCTGAATCCTGAGCCAGGACATAGTGCTATCACTAGATCTCTGAATTATATTTCTTTTACAAATGGTTTACCGAAGAAATTGTATTTATTTACTAATATTTAATTACTGTAAACAGACTCTCAGAGACACCATTTAAGAACTTCATAGTCTCAGTGGCTTCATACTGCCCCAGAACATTGAGGTGTGCTTATAAAATACCTTTCTCAGTAACTGACTGAAATTTAAGATATTCAGGATGCAAATACAATATTTCAACAAAATCAAATCCTCTTCTTGATCTACAGATATGCAGTCCTCATGCCCTACAGCTGAAGCTATGTGATAGTTCATGTGCAGATTCAACACATTCAAAAGATATGCACTCACATGTTCTAGGAAAATTTACTAGATTTTAAACCTGCCGTTGAAGACACAGTCTCAATGACAATTTTTTTAATTTTTTTAATGTTTTTTATTTATTTCTAGGAGAGAGAGAGAGAGAGACAGCGTGAGCAGGGGAGGGTCAGAGAGAGAGGGAGTCACAGACTGAAACAGGCTCCAGGCTCTGAGCTGGCAGTCAGCACAGAGCCCGACGCGGGGCTCGAACCCACGAACCGCGAGATCATGACCTAAGCGAAAGTCGGACGCTCAACCGACTAAGCCACCCAGGTGCCCCTCAATGACAATTTTTAACCTGTGTCCATTTCTGGTGTATTAATCAGTACTCTTGAATTCTGATGACAGAAACCCAACTCAAAGTAGCTTACACAAAACATTAAGTACATTATTTGATGTTACTAAACAAGCGGATTTGATTTCAGAGATAGTTAGATTCAAGGATTCAAAATATTATCCACCAGGGCTCGCTCTCTCTGTAGCTCTGGGTTCCTTTTTCTGCTCTGTGTTTAATTCCCAAATAGACCATCTCCATTTGGGAGCAGGAAGGACATGAAATCCCCAGCCATGAACAATGCTGCTTTTATCATGCACTTAACCACTAAACCAATCTGGTGGAAAGGGAATATTCTGGTTTCCTTGTGCACAAAGTGCATGCC
Organism: Hyaena hyaena; assembly: GCF_003009895.1. Taxonomy (NCBI): domain Eukaryota; kingdom Metazoa; phylum Chordata; class Mammalia; order Carnivora; family Hyaenidae; genus Hyaena; species Hyaena hyaena. The sequence goes on along the minus strand of NW_024081714.1, from coordinate 27,734 downwards.
TATTCCTGGTCAAATGTGGGAGAAAATGAAGGAGGGTTACCTACTCCAAAATCACAATGAGCAAAATCACTCTAGGATAGGAGACATATTGTCTCCCTAGGGATGAGAAACTGGATAGACAAAATCTCAGACACTGTGCATTTCCTACTCTGATTTCCTATTCTGATCAAGCCCTGTGCATTTCTGAATCCTCAGAGTTGATTTTGATATTCCTTTTTGAAAAATATTTATTTAGTTTTGAGAGACAGAGTATGAGTGAGGGAGGGGCAGAGAGAGAGAGAGACACAGAATCTGAAGCAGGATCACGGCTCTGAGCTGTCAGCAGAGCCTGAAGCCGGCCTGCAACTCACAAACCATGAGATCATGACCTGAACTGAAGTTGGACTTTCAACCAAGCCACCCAGATGCCCCTGTTGATATTTTATTTATCAACCGAATAGTATTTTCAAAATGTGTTTAGTTGTCAATCTGTACTAGCATAATCTTAGTTTATTTTTTTTCAATTTTCATTTTTTTTTAACTTTAGAGAGAAAGAGAGTGAGTGGGGGAGAGGGAGAGAGGAAGAGACAGAGAATCTTAAGTAGGCTCCACACTACAGGGCTTGATCCCATGACCCTGGGTTCATAATCTGAGCTGAAATCAAGAGTTGGACGCTCAGCTGACTGAGTCATCCAGGCACCCCATTTTGGTTTATTCTTTTATTTAGTACTTACTGAACAGATATTGTAATCCTGGAACTATTCTGGGTTTTGAGAATATAACAGTGAAAAAAAAATAGTTACAAATTGTTGTTGTTGTTCTCACAGAGCTTACATTTTATGAATCTAACATTCTGGCTTAAAAGTGCAAACCTCCAAATACTTCTATGGACCTACTGAATTAGAAACAAGAAATATGCATAATGAGTGGCAAATGTATGCCCTTGGGCATACCGACGTTTCAAATCCAAACTACTTTTCTTTGCCATTCTTTTTCTCATGCTCCATAACTCTCATAATTACTATAAGGTTTTTCTATAATCTGTAGAAATGACATTTAATCTTAGATTGTGTATCCTGATATCCAGACCATCTATTGGGATATTTGATTGCTCTTGTGTTACCTTTAGATTTTCCTTGTAAAATTAAAATATGTCTTTTACAATACTCGGTGGTTACTATATTTTATCTTCCTCTCACCTTCTGATACAAGAGCACAGGTCTTCAAAAACTTGACCTACAATGTGTTTGTCATGTAAAAGCACTAAAATGGTTACTACCTTCACTTTTGTGTGTCTTGTATTGTGGAAAAAGAAGTAATTATAAACAACTAATAAAAGAATACTAAAATGAATCTAAAAATATTCACTACTTTTATGATCTTTTTAGTTAACATTATGGAAGGAGTAAATCAGTAGGGTATAAAAATGTTGTGTTTTGTATAATTATGGTGAGATGATAAGACATTATAGAGGAAACCAATAAAATAGGAAAGAAAATAAAATTTTATGTACTTTTCTTTCCCTTGTGTATCACACAGAAAAATATTCAGGTATATTCCACCAGACATAATTACAGTGAAAAAATATGAATATGGTAGCAAAAGTGAGTACTAAGTGAAGCATTTAGCAACTTGAAGAGATCAGACATGTTTTATTTGCTTTTCCATCTGTCTTCTTTCTTGCGTACACTTTGAACATCTTGTCTACTGGATTCCCTAATGTTTCAAATCTAAAATAATAATTGTCATTAAACTGGATAATAGCCAACCTCATTTTAGAACTTCACTCAAATTCTTGGTCAAATATTTCATATCTAATCAGTAGATATAATGAAAGGATATGGCTTATTTAATCTTAATTTATACAGTAGATACTCTCTTAAGTAAGATTCACCCTACACATTCCTCATTGAACAACTAGGCATTCCATGGGACAGTGCAGTCTGGGGGGCCTGCTGTCTACTTTTTCACAAGTCCATGTTCTTCTGCTTTGACTACTTTCATCTCTTTATGTCATGTTGCTATGTGACTACATGATTTCATTAAATATTTTGTCAATATACTAAATATAAATGGGAAAACTGGTTGTTTGTGGAGAAACTCAACTGAATGTTTTAGACTTGATAATGATCTATCCTGTCACCATTAGAAGATATAGTTAAAAAATACATTCCTGTCAGTAACAAATGTAAAAACATTGGTGTGATATTTAAAATTAGAGAGCAATTCTAAAAGCAATTACTTTACAACTTCCTTTAAGTTCTTCACTTTAAATAAAAATAACACTAGAAGTAACATGTAAGATACAATAGATATGCCATGTTCACTGGTGTGAGGTGACATCTTATTGCAGTTTTGATTTATATTTACCTAATGATGACTGATGTTGACATCTTTTCATGTGTGTATTAACCACCTGTATGTCGTCTGTGGAACAATGTCTATTTATGTCTTCTGCCTATTTTTAACTGGATCATTTGGGGGGGTTTTTTGGTGTTAAGTTTTATGAGTTTTTAATATATTTTAGATACTTACCCATTATCATATATGTCATTTGCAAATACCTCTCCCACTCCGTAGGAAATAGTAGGTGTTGGCAAGGATGCGGAGAAAGGGGAACTCTCTTGCACTGTTGGTGGGAATGTAAACTAGTGCAGCCACTCTGGAAAACAATGTGGAGGTTCCTCAAAAAAGTTAAAAATAGACCTACCCTACACTCCAGCAATTGCACTAGTAGGTATTCACCCAAAAGATTCAAAAATGCTAATTCGAAGGGATACATTCATCCCAATGTTTACAGCAGCATTAACAATAGCCAAACTATGCAAAGAGCCCAAATGTCCATTGACTGATGAATAGATAAAGAAGAGGTGGTGTATTTATACAATGGAATATTATTCAGCCATAAAAAGAATGAAATCTTGCCATTTCAAACAACAAGGATGGAGCCAAAGAGAATTAAGCTAAGTGAAAAAAGTCAGTCGGAGAAGGATGAATACCATATGATTTCACTCATATGTGGAATTTAAGAAACAAATGAACAAAGGGAAAAGAGAGAGAGAAAGATAGAAATCAAAATAGACTTTAAACTATAGAGAACAAACTGAGTGTTGCTGGAGGGGAGGTTGGTGCGGGGACTGATTACATAGGTGATGGGTCTCAAGGAGGCCACTTGGGATGAGCACTGGGTGTTGTAAGTGGTGAATCACTAAATCCTATACCTGAAACTATTACACTCCATGTTAACTAATTGGAATTTAAATAAAAATTTGAAGAAAAAAATAGCAAAAAATAAATATGTTATGAATATGGATATTGAAGAAATATCCAGAGAAAGACCAAATAAACTCATGTTAAAAATAGGCTTTGCTTTATATACTGGTCAAAGGATGCACATGCATATACCTCAAGTATCATCCAGATATGAGCCTGAAGTTCAGTCACTGTGGCTTCACAATGTAGGACTCAGTAACTGGTATCTCCTGTGTCCCTCTGGAGATGTGTTTCCTGTTTTGTTTTCTTTTCTCCTACAAAAGTAGATGGTTTCTATGAATAAGTGGATAAAAATGATAGGGCACCACAGGAGGTGATAATTAACTTGATAAAAGCTATGTCATTATTATTAATAGACATAATTCTATTTTGAATTACTCACTAAAAAAATCCCTTGAAAATAACAATTCACCCATTAGTCAAATTAATTCTTCCAGTGCCTTGTGGATTAAACTGAGAACCTAAAAGAGATTATTTTCTAGATGGTACCATGGGAGGCATTCTATTCTTTGTTGTTTGACTTTAATATCAAGCCACATTTGGTCACCCCTAGTCCCTGTAAATTGAACTGCATCTATTATTCCTCATGAGTCAACATGAAAAGTAATGACTTAAGGAACTGTGACATTTTTCCAGGAGAAGTAAACATTTATTGTTTTGAAAAGGCTTGAATTCAGGATAAAATGCGATGGTTTTTCGGCCTTTTCATTCCAGACTTTTGAATCTTCCTGCTCCTTTTTTTTTATTCCAATGTTAAAAATGGAGGGTATTTGGTTTATACACAGGTTTTCTTAGTAAATGTTTTAGCATGCTTGGAAGATGAAAAGTGCCCAACATTATCATCATTCTGACTTCAAAATTCTGCTTGCCGGAGGTGGATGCAAATGACAACTCGTCTAAAAGCAAGCGGGTGTAGGCCTGGCTCCAGAACTGCTCAGTAGGAAGCTGACCTTTCAACATTAAAGTTCAATGCATTGGAGCATTGTTCTAGTCATCACAAACTGTCTAAATTACAAAATCCTGGCAACACATTCTAGCCATTAAGCTGAATATCCCCCTATTTTCAGTCTGGAAAGCTTTTATTAATTCATAAAAGGATTTTCTCAGCCGAGAGAAATTGGAAGCTGGCAGAGCAAACAACAAAAACAGGTCCACTCATTTCCCAGCTGAAAGATTTGAGCAGATTCATTAGCATTTGAATTGCTTCTGAAAAATTCCACCCATCACTGATTACCATATATAGTTGTAACGTATTACTGCAGACTCATAACTCTGTCTTTTCATCCAGTTGTGCTTTACAGAATAATCTTCATTTATAATATTCTAAACATAGTTTATTACACATTACCCCAATGTTACATATATTTTTTTCTTTTGGAAAGTTTACAAATAGAACCACAGTGAAAGTATTACCCAGAACAACAAGTGATATTCTTTAAACCTGAAGCGGTTTAAACTTTGCTCACTAAGCTTTTTCTCCGCCATCCTCTCATCAAGATCATGACAAGGAAAGAGAAAGAAATTGTACTATTTGCAGTTAAATAATTACTGACAAGTAGATTAATGATAATGGTAAGCAAGGTTAAAAAAAAGTAATTGTTTATGAACATTGGAGATTTCCATAAAATGAAATAATATCATATTGCATAATTCTCTATATAATTTTACAGTATAATAAATGGTGTTGACTTTTTGTAGGGATATTATGTGCAAAAAATTGCATAGAGTTCAATAATCCTCGGTGTGCTTTGCTTTTTATACATTTATACATACACTTATATAATCACCAAAGATATAGAACGTTTCGCTAAGATACACTCAAATGTCACTCCTACATCTATCCCACCTTCCAGAAGACATACATATATTCTGACTTCTAATTATCCTAACTATTCTTTTTCATCATCTATGTATTTTGCCTTTTCTTGAATTAATACAACTGGAGTTAAAAGTATGTACTCTTGTTTCTGTTTCCCTCAATTAGTATAATTTTTATTAAACTAGCTTGTGGTGAGTACCAGGTTTTCATTCTCTTCAATTGCTGTGTAGTAATCCATCTTGTTATTATAGCACAGTTTATTTTTTTACAATTTTATTAAGCCAAAATTCATATATCATGAAACTTACCCTTTATAATTGCTCAATTTAGTGTTTTTTAAGTATATTCTCAGAATTGTGCAACTATCACCACCGTCTAAATTTATTTTTTTATGTCTATTTATTTATTTCTTAAGAGAGAGAGTATGAGTGGAGAAGCAACAAAGAGAGAGGGAGAGAGAGAATCCCAAGCAGGTTCAGTGCTGTCGGCACTAAGCCTGATGTAGGGCTCGAACTCAGGAACCGTGAGATCGTGACTTGAGCTGAAACCAAGACTGAGCCGCTCAGGTACCCCTCTAATTATAGAACATTTTCATCACTCCAAGAAGAAACCTCATGCCCTTCAGTGATCAATCCTGATAACCAATCCCTCTAGTTTCTGGAAACCACTCATCTACTGTCTATCTGTATAGATTTGTCCATTCTGAACATTAGAGAAAATGAAATCGCACACTATGCACCACTGTTTGTTTATCTATGTAAGTGTTGATGGACATTGAATTGTTTCCAGTTTAGGGCATTATGAATAATGCTATTGTGGAAATTCTCATGTATGTCCTTTTGTGATCATTCACACTAACTTTTGGATTTTATAAACAATAAACTTAGATGATTAAAAATTGCTGAACATTTTTCTGTAGTGTTTGTACAATTTTCTAATGTATGTGTGAGAATGTATGAGAGTTCTGACTGCACTATAACTTCTCCAATATGAATGGTGCTGATATTTTTTTAGTGTTGTTATATTAACCTGTATAGAAGGTATAGAGTAGAATCCCATTGTGGTTTAAATTTATATATCTACAATAACTCTGATGTTAAACTGCTGGTTAATTCCTCAGCTTCTTTTATGAAGTACCAGTAAATACTTGAGTATTTTTATTGGGTTGTCTATCTTCTTCATAATGACTTGAAAGAGTTTTTAAATGTATTCTTGATACACGACTTTGGCACATATATGCTGTCTTTTCACTTTCAAACTTCAGTATGTAGTTTGCCTTTTCATTTTCTTAGTAATATCTATAAATAAAAATTTTATTTTTTTAAAGTAGACTTCACGCCCAGTGTGGGGCCCAGGGCTGGACCTGAACTCATGATGCTGAGATCAAGATCTGAGCTGAGTTCAAGTGTCAGACATTTAAATTACTGAGCCACCCAGGTGCCCAGATAGCTTTAATTCTGATGTGTTTGGTCTAATAAATGTTCACCTATAGAAATTGTACATTTTTTCTAAATTTTTATCTTTTGTTTTCTACATCTAAATATATAATTGATTATAAATCTATTTTTTTATTTGATGTGAAGAAAAAGATGAAGTTCATTTTTTAATGGATATCCAATTGTTTCAGCACCATTTCATAAAAAGATTGCCCTTTCCACATTTAATTACCTTGATGCCATTTTTGAAAATCAATTGACCATGCATGTTTGAGTGAACTTGTAAATCACACATTCTGAAAAATTTCAATGGGCTGTGTATGTTTGCTTATGCCAATACTACGTTGTCTTGAATACAGGAGTGTTATAGTAGGATTTGAAATCAAATAGTGAAATACCCTAACTTTGTTCCTCTTTTTCAAAATTGCTTTTGGAGATTCATTTTTCTTTGCATTTCCAAATGTAATTAAGTCAGCATGTCACTTTCTAAGAAAATGGATGCTGGGAATTTTATTGGGATTGTTTCGAATCCACGAATCAATTTGAGGAGAACCAATAACAATATTGAGTCATCCAATTACTGATTATGATAAATCTCTCCATTTAGTTCTTTTAAATACCTGTAATATGGCTTATGCTTCTAAGTGTGCAAGTCTTATACATAATTTAAGTGTATTCCCTTAATTTGATGAGAAGCCATGGACCAGGAGAAAATATCTTAAAATCACATATTCAGCAAAGGATTAAATCCTGATTACATAAAGAACTCTAAAATATGTAAGGACATTTTTAAAGGAAAATTACTGTGCATCTTTGGTGTAGTCATATTTACATTAATCTAGCCATATTTTAAAACTCATAGAACTACATAACAAAAAACAGTGTATTATTAATATAAGTATTTTAAGTTGGCAATTTTTTAAAAGATTTTTTTAATGCTTACTTGTTTCTGAGAGAGAGAGAGAGAGAAAGAGAGAGAGTGCAAGCTAGGAAGGGCAGAGAGAGAGGGAGACAGAATCCAAAGCAGGCTCCAGGCTCTGAGCTGTCAGCACAGAGCCCAATCCAGAGCTTGGACCCATGAACTGCAAGATCATGACCTGAGCCGAAGTTGGATGCTTAACCAACTGAGCCACCCAAGCGCCCCTTAAGTTAGCAATTTTTTAAATGAAAAAAGCTATAAGACATTGCTATTGTTGCTCCTTTAATAATCACTGAAATGTTTGTTTAAACTTATATAATTTCCATTTTGGGTTTTCCTTATTCTGTCCTTAAATTTTCTGCTTTTTAGTCAAGATTATTTAGATTCAGTTCAAAGATCTCCTTTACTGTTTATAGTAGTACATTCTGTCGGCAACAAATTCTCTCAACTTCTGTTTTTAAAAACGTCTATAAGGCTTCTTTGTTATTCAAGGATACTTTCGCTGGTTATAATTCTAGAGAGCAAAAATTTTCTTTTATCACATTTAAAATATCACTTTATTGTCTCCTGACTTCTATAATTTTGCCATCACGTTTAGTGTTGCCTTTCAAAAATAATTTGCTTTTTTCTCCCTCAACTAATTTTTTAGGTTTTCTCTTTATCTTTCATGTTCACCAAATTGATTATGAAATAATCAATAATCAATAATAAAATAACTGATCTCCTTCCCATATTAATTCCAAATACTTTCTTGGAATTTAACAAAAATATTTAATACATGGTTGATTTCTTTCATCAGTTTTGGAAAAATATTTTATAATTATTTCTAAAAACACAAAATCTTCCTGTACTCTTTCTCTTTTGCTTTTGGAACTCTAAAGTTGATGTATTAGAATCTTTTATATTGACCCTTCATGTATCTCATGTTTTGTTGTGTTTATTTTGTTCATTACTTATTCATTATTTTTCTCTGAACTTAAATTCTGATAGTTTCTACTGATTTGCTTCTGCAAGTTAATGATCTTTTCTTCTGCTGTTTTCCTCTGATGCTGAAACACATCCAATGATTCCTTAATTTCACATACTATTTTTTCAGTTTTAGATTGTGTATTTGATTCTTTTTAAATGAATTTAGTTTCTCTGTTTAAATTATCTCTCTTTATCCAAAATATTTAAATGTTTTCCCATTTTCATTAACATATTTATAGTAGTATTACTAAGACATTTTCTGCTACTTTTAACATATAAATCATGTAAATGCATGGGCTCTTTTTCCTTGAATTAAATCTTTTCATATTGGGATATTGGGTCACAAATCCTTGCTTCAAATATGTCTCCCAAGTTTTAGTAAATGGTAAATATTATTTCTAAAACAGGCTAAATTTGAGATGAATTTCCTCCAAGACAGCATATCTTTCTCTTTTTTTTTTTTTTTTTTCTTTTTCTGGTAGACAGTGATAAACTGATCACCTTCCTCCAGTCAAGATTTAAGTATGGCCGGGAAAGGGCTGAAATTTGCCTTAGTCTCATTTTTTACTCTGGCTTCAAAGATCTTAAGGATGTGACCAACTGTATGTTTATTGAACCCTCTGTCTCTGCCAGGACTTTGACATTTAAGCATCGTTCAACTGTATGGAATTTCATTCCATGTTTCCATCCCACCTCCTGGCTTGCCTCAGCACTCAGCTGATGTCCAATGGAGAAAATTGGCAGCCTGCATTTAGGCCCTCTAGATTCCAAACTGTCACAACAGCCAATGTAGCAATCAAAGGCCCTACTGGCTTATCTTTACACCAGCAGAGTCCTTCTCTTATGGCGAACCTGATTCACAGTCCATGCCCAGATCTGTAAATGCCAAAAAAGAATTTAAAAAAAAAAAAAAAAAAAAAAAAAAGAGGCTGTAGACAAGACTTCCACTTAACTGGGAAGAGATCTTTTCTAGTGTCTTCCAAAATGATATGATTTTTGTAGTAACCATTTTTTCCTAGTTGAAATAGTGGAAATGATGGTCTAGCAGTGCTTATACATAATAATTGGAAGCATAAATACATGTGATGGATTAAGTGGGTTCTGCTAAATATATTAGGGATATGACACATAACTAAAGATGACATAGCACAGTGCCTACCTTTAAACTGAAACAGGGGCGCCTGGGTGGCTCAGTAGGTTAAGCTTCTGACTTCAGCTCAGGTCATGACATCCCGGCTTGTGAGTGCAAGCCCAGCATTGGGCTCTGTGCTGATGGCTTAGACCTGGATCCTGCTTCAGATTCTGTGTCTCTCTCTTTCTCTGCCCCTCCCCTGCTCTCTCTCTCTCTCTCTCTCTCTCTCTCTCTCTCTGTCTCTCTCCAAAATAAATAAACATAAAATTAAAAAATTAAATTTAACTTATTAACAGACTAAGAATCAAGGAGTATTGCTCAGAGTGATGCAGAACTTTCTAAATACAGTTACTTATTAAAAAGAAAAAGTTTCAATCCAGAAATAATTTAATCAATCTACTATGAAATAAAGATTTACAAACTATTGGAATGCCTGGATGCCAAGGAATAGTTACAAAACTGAGAGGTAGATACTGTCATATTCTCCTTTGATCACTAATTTAAATAATACTGCCATTTGTTTTTCATAATTCTAATTGCCTGCCTTCCTCCAAACATTTATTAAGTACCACATATGACCTATAGAAAAGAAATATAACAATAGTAAACAAACAGGGCTATTGAGATCCCCAAATTAAGAATAATTCCTTCCGTAACATAGACTTGGTAAAAAAAAAAAACAAACATACACATACTGTTTAGTTCAGCTTGCTCAGTTAACAGATTAGAAACTATCAACTATCAGTAGTTCTTGAATGCTTTCCTGGTTAACTTAAAAATAATTAGCTTTTCCAGAACTCTTTCTCTTTCCTCTCCCCCTCTTCTTTATCTTTTTCTTATTCTTTTTAAGTTGACTTTTGGAGAAAATGGGGAAAGCAGCAAGCATGCTCTCCTTTCTTAGCTCAGAGGCTTTACTTTAGCATTCCCTTGTCCTTAGATCAAATCAAGGCAAGTCTAGTACATAGTAGCTATATTATAAATATTTCTTGAATAAATAAATGAATCACATTCAGGGAGTACAGGAATGAATAAATGACTAAATGAGTAAAAACATCAAGTTAAGATTAGAAGCTCTGAGGGGCGCCTGGGTGGCTTAGTCGGTTAAGCGTTCGACTTTCGCTTAGGTCATGATCTCGCGGTTCGTGGGTTCGAGCCCCGCGTCGGGCTCTGTGCTGACTGCCAGCTCAGAGCCTGGAGCCTATTTCAAAGTCTGTATCTCCCTCTCTCTCTGACCCTCCCCTGCTCACGCTGTCTCTCTCTCTCTCTCTCCTAGAAATAAATAAAACATTCAAAAAATATATTAAAAAAAAAAAAAGATTAGAAGCTCTGAGACAATTATTTTTCATTTAAGATCACATCATATAATTTTCTTAAAATATTCTCATTCCTTTCTTTAAATTTGAATAGAATGTAATATTTCTCACCCATGGTACTTAACATTCCTCGTGTGTCCTTACTGTCCTTTGCTATAACCCAAGTATCAATTGTCCTTTAATAGTTTATCTTTGGTGTTTTTCTAAGTTATATTTCATGGCATGTAACAACATTTGTAATGCTATTCATAGTAGATGGATTCAATTTGCTGTCTCAATGATTTTATACTTGAATAGGCACCTGTGCTTTTTGTACTTGTCTTACAAAAAGATTCTTATCAAAATATGTGCTTTGTCTGTAAGCATATCATTTTATTTAATATTTTATATATCTTATTCCATATAAAATATGTTAGCTAACAGAAAAAATGATTAAATAGAACGGAAAAAAATGATAAATTAACTTCAGGAAAATTAAACTTCTGCTAATATAATGACAACCATTAAGACGATAATTTGGCAAGCCCTAGACTGAGGAAAACTATTTGCAATCCATACACCAGATAAAGAACTTGCACCTAGAGGAGATAATACTTCTATAGGTTAATAATAAAAGGACAGGGGCGCCTGGGTGGCTTAGTCGGTTAAGCGTCCGACTTTCGCTTGGGTCATGATCTCGCGGTTCGTGGGTTCGAGCCCCGCATCGGGCTCTGTGCTGACTGCCAGCTCGGAGCCTGGAGCCTGTTTCGGTCTGTGACTCCCTCTTTCTCTGACCCTCCCCTGTTCACGCTGTCTCTCTCTCTCCTAGAAATAAATAAAAATAATAATAATAATAATAATAATAAAAGGACAAACAAATTAATAATATAGTAGTATTTTTGAACAGATACTTCACGAAGGAAGACAAAGTAGCTAAAAGCATATAAAAATGTGCTCAACATTACTAGTTGTCAGGGAATAAAAGTTAAAATCAAAATGAGTTGCCATTCATTTTCTGAATGGCTAAAATTTTTAAAAAAATTTTTTTTAATTTTTTTTTATTTATTTCTAGGAAAGAGAGAGAGAGACAGCATGAACAGGGGAGTGTCAGAGAGAGAGGGAGTCACAGACTGAAACAGGTTCCAGGCTCTGTGCTGGCAGTCAGCACAGAGCCCGACGCGGGGCTCGAACCCACGAACCGCGAGATCATGACCTAAGCGAAAGTCGGACGCTTAACCGACTAAGCCACCCAGGCGCCCCCTGAATGGCTAAAATTTTTAAAACTAATACTACCAGAGGTTCGCATGGATATAGAGCAAGTGGCATTCTATTACTAGTGGGAGAGTAACATGGTAAAATAACTTGGAAAAACTGACAGTTTCTTATAAGGTTAAATATTCATCTACTTTTGCTCTCAGGATTACACTTCTATATGTTTATGCAAGATACATGAAAACTTATGCTCACAAAACTATTTGCATAAGAATATCCATGATAGTTTAATTCATTGTAGTCAAACCTCAGTATGCTGAAGAACAGAAAATAGATGACTAATACTGCTGAGTACCACTCAGCAATAGTGTAAATGGATCTCAAAAGTATTATGGTAAACGAAAGAAATCAGACACACAAGAGTCATTGCATGTGTCAACATGCAATTCCACCTATATGAAGTTCTAGAATTTATGAAGCTGAGCTATAGTCATAGGTCCAAATAATGGTTGTCTCAGGAAGTGGGGGTGGGGATTGACAGGTGTGGGTACAAAGACACTATACAATGATGGAAATGTCCCATATCATGATAGTATTGTGGATTACTGAGGTGTATGCATTTGTCAAGTTCATCAAACTCTAAATATAAGATAAACATATTCCACTGTTGGGGTCCCCAGGTGGTTTAGTTGGTTAAGCATCCAGCTCTTGATCTAGGCTCAGGTCATGATCCCATGGTTTGTGGGATTCGATCTCATATCAGGCTCTGTGCTGTTAGCACAGATTCTCTTTCCCTCTCTCTCTCTGCCCCACCTTTGCCTGCCCTCTCTCTCAAAATAAATAAATAAACTTAAAAATTTTTTTACAATCATGTATTTCACTGAATAATTTCACTATATTTAAAATATATCCCACTTTATAATTAAAAAATAAAAGAAAAAAAACAAAAGAAAAAACTAATTTTTTAAATGTAGGCTTTCAAGATATGTCTATCAGAAATTCATTCAATGCCATTTCACAGTATGAAGTACAACTATTCTAAGGAAATATCAAGAATAACCTAACTGCCTCAATTATCACAATTTCATAGAAAATTCAAATTCAGAAAGAATATATAATTCACTCAAAGGCACACAACCTTTAAAGTAATAGACCCAGAGTTTATTTTAAGGTTATGTTGTCGTTACAGCCTGAACTCCTTCCCCTATGCTCTGATGCTTTTTTTTTTTTTAATGTTTTCATTTATTTCTTAAAGAGAGAGAGAGACAGCGTGAGCAGGGGATGGTCAGAGAGAGAGGGAGACACAGAATCTGAAGTAGATTCCAGGCTCTGAGCTAGCTGTCAGCACAGAGCCCGACGTGGGGCTCAAACCCACGAATCGTGAGATCATGACCTGAGCTGAAGTCTGATGCTTAAACGACTGAGCCACCCAGGCGCCCCTGATGCTTTTGACTTTCAAATCAAGTCATGTTGATTCTCTAACAGAATAAGCTTATTTTAAATGGAAAAAATTTATATTATAATATTTAAGTGGCAAAAAATTGGGAACAGCTTATGGAATATGTTAATAATATAGGATTGTATGATACTGAATTGATTCAATAATAGAATATAATATTGACCTCAGAACTTTTTGTAGATATGGAAAAGCCATTGGATACATACTTCTTAGTTTGGAAAAAAAAACAAGAAATAAAGGTATATATATATATATATATATAGACTATCACTATAGATTACACTTTTTTATAAGGATAGGTGAAAAATCACATATACATGCTGAGAAGTACAAGGATAGTACCAGGAATCCCATAGAAACTATATTATTTTTATTCTAAGTTTTCAAAATAAATCATCAGAGCTACAGAAGTATAACTTACATCAAGGAAAATTAAAACTTTCTGGTTCTACAGTCAATTCAGTGAATTTGGAAAAACTAATACAATTGTATACCCACAATATAAATATAAGACGTTTCTGTTGTAACCTGAAAATTCCCTGTCCTCCATCCCCAGTCAATGGTAACCACTGATTGGATTCTAGGTATATGGTTTTGCAATTACCCAGAATTTATATAAATATAATAATACAGTATACAGTGTTTGATGCCTACCTTCTTCCACTCAGCATCATTATTTTTAGATTCTCCCATGTTGTTGTATATCACTAGTTCATTCCTTTTTATTACTGAGTAATATGCATTGTAGAAATATTCCACAGTTTGCTCACCAATTCACATTTGTGTTATTGCCATTTTGAGGGATTATTAGCAGAGCTGCCCTAAAGATTGGCATACAGGTATCGTGTAAATATGTTTTCATTCTTCTTTTTAAGTACCTAGGAGTGGGATTCCTAAGTGGTATATAGGAACCGATCCAACTGTTTTTGCAATATGGATATAATATTTTGCATTCCCACCAGCCATGTATGAGAGGCCAGTTGTTTTTAATCCTCACCACAATTTTTTTTTTAATTTTTTATTTATTTCTAGGAGAGAGAGAGACAGCGTGAGCAGGGGAGGGTCAGAGTGAGAGGGAGACACAGACTCTGAAACTGGCTCCAGGCTCTGAGCTGGCAGTCAGCACAGAGCCCGACGCGGGGCTTGAATCCACGAACCGCGAGATCATGACCTAAGCGAAAGTCGGACGCTTAACCGACTAAGCCACCCAGGCGCCCCTCACCACAATTTTTTAATGTTTATTTATTTTTAAGGGAGGGGGTATGCATGAGCAAGGGAAGGGCAGAGAGAGAGAGATACACACAGAGTCCCAAGGATAATCCTCACAGAATTTGTAAATGTCAGTTCTTATTTGTTTGATCTATGCTAATAAGTATGCAGTGTTAACTATATGTGGTTTTAATTTGCATTTCCTTAATGACTTATGATGGTCATTTACTTATTTGTCAGTAGTATATCTTCTTCAGTAAAGTACTGTTCAAATCTTTTACCCATTTTAATTGGATAGTTTTCTTTGTAATGAAATTTAAGAGTTCTTTCTGTATCTTCTTAACCAATCCTTTTACCACCAAGGTGCATTACCAATTTTTTCCTCCTGCACAGTCTTGATATTTTCTTTCTAAGACATAGGTTTTTTTTTTTGAAGACTAAAACTTTTTAATTTGATGACTTCTAATTTATACATCCTTTCTTTAGCTGGTTGTACACTTTTGGCCTAAGAAATCTTTTCACAACTAAAATTCACAAATATTTCCTCTTGTTTCATGTTTTATATTTACCTTTATGATTCATTTCAAGTTATTTTTATGTATAGTGCAAGATATGGGTTGAAGGCTTTTTTTTTTTTGTATGTGGTTACCAATTATTTTTAGTATCATTTGTTGAAAACAGTATCTTTTTCTCCATTTAATTTCTTTGGTAAATGTGTCAAAAATTGACCTTATGCCAGTGGCTACATTTCTGTTTTCTCTCTCATCTTCCATCTATCAATATAGCCATCCTTTCATACCACATTACCTTGATTTACAGATTTATATTAATCTTGAAATCAAATAACTTAAAACATATGTCAATTCCTTTTATGATATAATATCTTAAATTTCTGAATACACCTGCATCTTTCCCCAGAACTCTTTCTTCTCAATTATTTAATCTATTATATATTTAAAAGATGAAATACTATGTTTCCAAATATTATAAAATCATGTTTTTAGTCCCCATTTCAGACTTTTATAACTTCACATATTTCCAGGATCATTAAATTATCAACATTAACAAAGAAAGTTGATAGCTTTCTCTGATTTGAAAATATCTAGCTATATAATTTAATTTCCTTAGTACAAATAGAAAGTTATATAACATACTCAAAGGTGATTACTTTCAAAGGTGATTTGAATTGGGCTATGAGGAGGAAGCAATGCATATAGTAAGATTAATCAAATATGTGTGATTAAGTTTTTCCCAAGTCTCTTTTAATTAGAAATAGTTCAATGGTAGTAATCATTCATCACTTGGCGAAAGAAAGAAAGAAAAAAAGAAAGAAAGAAAGAAAGAAAGAAGGAAGGAAGGAAGGAAGGAAGGAAGGAAGGAAGGAAGGAAGGAAGGAAAGAAAATGTCTCTAATCCTACTTATTCATATAAAACCCATAAGTCACATTCAAGCCCCCATGCAGTTGCTCCATCTTATTAACAACTAGAGTGTCAACCAAAATTATTCTGTAATGTCTGTCATATTTTCTATCTCTGTTTTCATTCTTACTCTATGTCAATTTCAATTTCCCTTAAAACCTCCTGACATAGTCTTACCTTTGGCATATGGTCAATATAAGACTCAAAAACCCAATTAGAGTTTTATAGTAAAAAAGGTCAATTTTATGACTCTTTTGTAGTGAAGTTAAATGTACAACATTACATGTTTCAATGAAAGCTCTCTTACAGAAAGTTCTGCAACATGCTTCAAGAATTTATAAGTCTGCCAGTCTAATTGAATCCAATGGAGAAAATATAGAAAAGGAAGGAATGGGATTAAATATCTACCTCTGAGACTATACACAAATTATTTCTTATCCCTTTATGTCAGTTTTTAATATACACAATATTCAAATTTCTTAAATATATTGTCTTGATGATATAGGGATTCCATTTCTACTTATGTGAATTATTATCAGCCAAAAAACTGCAAGTTAAATATTACCACATTATAGGTTGAGTAAACAATGAGCGCCATAGTATATTGGGTCTTTAACATATTGTAGAAATCAAATTCAAAGACCTGGGTATTAGCAAGTTAATCTCTACAAATTTTACACAGGTAAATCATTAGTAGGAACCTAGCTGTTCTTTCTGCCACATTAATGAGACTCTTTTTTTTTAAAGGTCATCTGTGATCCTTTGAATACCAAATTTAATGGCCTATTCTTTGTCTTCCAATTAAATATCCCTCTGAAGCATTTTATTTATCTGACCAGCTGATATTTCTTAAATATTTATTCTTCCTTAGCTTAGGAAACACAATCAGCCACTAATTCTCTCAAAAATTTCCCTTTATGATTTCCTTAACCCAGATTTTTAATGATCTGTCATCTGGACAGTTGTCAAGCTTCCTATTTCATTTCTGAATTACCTGTGCCCTTATAGCTTCTCCCACTGGCAAGAAGTACTTCTGAAAAAAATAATCTCATTATACCAATTAACTCATAAATTGTCAGGTTCTGAATAAATTTGGCAGATTGAACAAAGAAGTTTAATAGAGATCTCTCACAAACTATATAAGAATATAAAAAATCGATAATAAATGGATAAGTTGGTCAGATAGAGTCACTGGTGAATTATACTAAATATGTAAGGATGAAATTATACAAATTTTCTATAATCTTTCCCAGATAATAGAAGCAGAAGGAATATTTGAGACTTTATGAGGCCAGCATTATCTTTTTTTTAAATTTTTTTTAATGTTTTATTTATTTTTGAGAGAGAGATAGAGACAGCGTGAGCAGGGGAGGGTTAGAGAGAGAGGGAGACACAGACTCTGAAATAGGCTCCAGGCTCTGAGCTGGCTGTCAGCATAGAGCCTGATGCAGGGCTTGAACCCACGAACCGTGAGATCACGACCTAAGCGAAAGTTGGACGCTTAACCGACTAAGCCACCCAGGCGCCCCAAGGCCAGCATTATCTTAATACCTAAACTAAAGACATTATAAGAAAACTACAAACCAGTATTTCTCGTGAAACATAGATACAAAAATCCTTTACAAAATATTAGCAAAACAAATTCAACAATGTATGAAGAGATTTATGCACCACAACCAAGTAGATTTATCCCAGATATGAAAGACTTGTTCAAAATTTTAAAAATCAATTAATATAATCTCATCAATAGGCTAAGAGGCAAAATTTTATCAATAAATGCTGGAAAATAATCTGACACAAAATCAAATATCCACTTAATGATAAAATCTTTCAGCAAACTAGGAAAAGAAAGGAACATCTTAAACAGGATAAAAGACACCTACAGAAAAAAAGAAAGAAAGAAAAAGAAAATCTACAGCAGACATCATACTTAATGATGAGAAACTAGAAAATTTCCCAATAAAATCAGGAAAAGGTAAGATAAGTATCCTCTGACCACTCCTTTTCAACAACCTACTGGAAGTCTTAGCTAAAATTATAAGGCAAGAAAAGGAATTAAAATGCATATAGATTGGAAAAGTAGAAACAAAACTGTGTATGTCTACAGATAACTTTGTTTCCTATGTAGAAAATCCAAAAATAGTGTCCAAAAAGTCCTAGAACTAAAAAGTGATTATAGCTAATTTGCAGGGAAGAAGGCTACAAAAATCAATAGATATTCTATACACCAGCAATGAATAAGAAGAATTTGTAATTAAAAACACAATGCCATTTATACTAATACCCCCCCAAATGAAATATGTATTTAAAAGTTTTAACAAAATATGTACAAAATCCATATGGAATCAAAATATTGAATAAATGGGCAGATATGTTTCCTATGTTTGTAGATGGGAAAACTCATTGTTAGGATGTAGGTTTTCCCAACTTGATCTGTAGATCCAGTGAGTTATTTTGTAGATATTGACAAATTGATTCTAAAGTTCCTATGGAGAAATAAGAGAATCAGAATAGCCAACACAATATTGAAAGAACACTAACTTGGAGGAATGACAAAACTTTAAGACTTACTATAAAGCTACAGGAAAGGAGACAGTATGGTATTGCTGAAAAAATAGACTGAATAAAGAACCCAGAAATAGACTCTAATAAATACTGTCAACTTATTTTGACAAAGGAATAAAGACAATACAGAGAACAAACTGATGATTGCCAGAGGGGAGGGATAAAATAGATAAAGGGGATCAAGTTTATACTTATCTTGATGAACACTGAGTCACAGAATTGTATGCCTGAAACTATGCAACACTGTTAATCATGCTTCAATTAAAAAAAAAAAAAGTACTAGAGCAAAGATAGTCTTTTCAACAAATGGTGCTGAAACAACTACATATCACATGTGAGAAAATGAATCTAGACACAGACCCTACACACTACACAAACTTACCTAAAAATGGATTACAGACCTAAATGTAAAGCACAAAACTAAAGCCTGCCTAGAACAAAGGAGAAAGTCTAGTTGACCTCGAGCATAATGATGGCATTTTAAATACAATACCAAAGTCACCATCAATAAAGGAAATAATTGATAATCTGGACTTCTCAAGAGCAAGATTAATTTAGAAGAAAATTGTGTTATCACTTTGTATTACTGAGAAAAAATAATTTTACAGCTGAAATTTTATTTTATGTATTTATTTTTAAGATTTATTTTAAGTAACACAACACTCATGGCACCTGGGTGGCTCAGTCAGTTAAGCATCCGACTTAGGCTCATGTCATGATCTCGCAGTTCATGAGTTTGAGCCCTGCATCAGGCTCTGTGCTAACAGCTCAGAGCCTAGAGCCTCCTTTAGATTCTCTCTCATTCTCTCTCTCTCTCTCTCTCTCTCTCTCTCTGCCCCTCCTCCATTCATGCTTTGTCTCTCTCTGAAAAATAAATAAAACATTTGAGAGAATTATTTTAAAAAGTTATCTCTACACCCAACATAGGGCTCGCATTTAAAACTCCAAGACCAGAGTCACATGCTGTACCAACTGAGCCAGCCAGGTGGCCCTATGCCTGAAATTTTATGTGCATTACTAACTTTCAACTTGTATTCACTTTGGCTATATGACCTCCCTCACTTGACACATGGGGTAAACTCCCTCATTTTTTCCAGTTTCAAGTCAATCAATTGTGCCGTTTCTGGGAATATTCACTCAATTCACTTAACAGAATTAAGTACTCTTCATACTAGCACTTAATCATATTGCACATATTTCTGCTAAAGAAATATCATGCAGTGTTTTAATTATGTTTGCTTGCATAATTTTTTTGTTTTTTATTTTTAGATTCCAGTTAGTTAATATACAATGTTAATATTAGTTTCAAGTTTACAATATAGTGATTCAGCAATTACACTCATCATCCTGTGTTCATTAGGACAAATGCATGTCTTAATCCCCCATCACCTATCTCACTCCCCGCCCCCACTTCCCCTCTGGTAACCATCAGTTTATTCTCTATAGTTAAGAGTCTGTATCTTGATTCTCTCTTTCTCTTTTCCTTTGCAATTTGTTTTGTTTCTTAAATTCCACATATGAAATCATGCTATTTGTCTTTCTCTGACTTATGTTGCTTAGCATTATACTCTCTAGCTTTATCCATGTTGTTGCAAATGGTAAGATTTCATTCTTTTTTCATGACTGGATAATATTCCATGTATTGGAATATATGGATAATATTCCATATATATATACATATATATATGCACTTTTTTATCCATTCATCAATAATGGATACTTGAGCTGTTTCCAATATTTGGCTACTGTAAATAATGCTGCTATAAACAGGGGCACATGTACACTTTTGGGTTTTATTAATTTTTTTTGAGAGACACAGTGCAAGCAGGGTAAGGCAGAGATCAAGGGAGACACAGAATGGGAAACAGTCTCCAGGCTCCGAGCTGTCAGCACAGAGCCTGACCTGGGGCTTGAACTCATGAGCCGTGAGATCATGACCTGAGCTGAAGTTGGATGCTTAACCAACTGAGCCACCCAGGTACCTCCGCATACTTTTGAATTAATATTTTTGTATTTGGGGGGTAAATACCAAGTAGTATGTTTGCTGGATTGTATGGTAGTTCTATTTTTAACTTTTTGAGGAAATTCCATATTGCTTTCAGGTGGCTGCGCCAGTTTGCATTCATTCCCACTAAGCTTGCATGAGTGTTCCTTTATCCTCTACATCTTCACTAACACCAGTTGTTACTTGTATTGTTTATTTTAGCCATTCTGACAGGGGTGAGGTGGTATCTCATTGTAGTTTTGATTTGCATTTTTCTGATGATAAGTGCGGATGAACACCTTTTCGTGTGTCTGTTGGCTATGTATATGTCTTCTTTGTAGAAATATCTGTTCATGTCTTCTGCTAATTTTTAATTGCATTATTTGGTTTTGGGCATTGAGTTGTATCAACTCTTTATACATTTTGTTTACTAACCCAAATGCAGATATGCCCTTTGCAAATATCTTCTTCCATTCTGTAGCTTGCCTTTTGCTTTTGATGATTGTTTCCTTCACTGTGCAGAAGTTTTTCATTTAACAGTTAATGACAGTTTCTAAAAGTAGAATACCATTTATTTATTCATCTCTGAATGAATGCATGCCTCACACAGTGATTGCTAAGTGTAGAAAACCTTGTTAACTTCAATCAACATAAAAATGTAAAGTTATTGATAATTTTGCCTCAATTTCAGTCTATGCAGCTGCAATTACCTTTTCTCTTTGGTTGTTTATGTCTACACACCATTTGAAAAATATTTGTGACTTCATTAAAAAAAAGTATTCCAAGAATTCAACTCATAGAACATGCATATAAAAATATATTTCAGTGTCCAAAACCCTAATATTGAATTTTTTATTAAAATTAATGGACTCATCAAAAATTAAAACAACTTTAAAAATAAAATAATTTTTTCTTAAATTAGAAGCATTATGTAATTTTTCACATGTCTTATGTCAAAGATGTTGACAAAAATTATTGGTGTACAAAAAATTCGAAGGCAATACTCTTCAAAACAAATTATGATTAAATTTAAAAGTCTCATCTGGTTACTATGGCAATGAGCTAATCTGCAATTTAATTTTGTGTATTAGCATTATTGCCTCATCCATTTGTTAATGGAACTATAATTATAGTATCAGGAAGAATGTAGAAATCTGATACTATGTGATGATTTGTAAATGTGTGATGTTGAAATACTAAGCAAGGCAAAACTTCATATACATTTACATAAATATACAACAATGTTTACCAACAACTTAAAAATATTTCGTTTCTAAAACACTTTAAGAATAGCTGTCTCAATCTCTTAACATGCTCCCTTGGATTCATTATAAGACATATTCCCAAGTACAAAGAAACTGAAAATAATAATATTCAGTCAGAGTTTTCTATGAAAAAATTCATTTAACAAGAAACACTGCCCTCCTGACAGACTAGCTGGGCCTGCCCAGTGGGACAGTGACATCTAGAGCAGGGACTTCCAATTCTAACTACTTTACACAACTGTTATTGAGACTGTTGACATGCCCCCACCCCCCAATCTCTTTATTTAGGTGTAATTTACAATTACTGAAATTTATACATATGGGTTCTGAGTTTGGTGAACTTTGAGATCTATACACAGTTATTTAACCGCTGCCACATCAAGATATAGAACATCCCCATCATCCAAAAGTTTTCCTCCTACTTTTTGCATCTCCTTAAACCAGTTAATTTTTTGCTACCATTTTTTGCCCCTATCTTACTCTTTATGATATTTCATATCCAATTAAATTACAGAGAGGGGCGCCTGGGTGGCTTAGTCGGTTAAGCGTCCGACTTTCGCTTAGGTCATGATCTCGCAGTTCGTGGGTTCGAGCCCCGCGTCGGGCTCTGTGCTGGCTGCCAGCTCAGAGCCTGGAGCCTGTTTCAGTCTGTGACTCCCTCTCTCTCTGACCCTCCCCTGCTCACGCTGTCTCTCTCTCTCTCCTAGAAATAAATAAAAATAAATAAATAAATTACAGAGAATTTCCAGAACATTACTGCTATTTTCTTAAAACACTCAACTCTTTCTCAAATCTTCTTCTGGTTTTGGCTTCCACTGGAATTGTTCTGAATAACACAATTCTTATATGACCCATCTCATTCTTATGTATATTGAACTCATGAGGGATCCGTCCAAATAATCCATGTACAGCTGAGTTTATACAAATAATCCACCTAGGAGAATTATGTTCTGTATGTAACTTTTAATTTTGTGTTCCATAGAAATTATTTAACTCACGTAGTCATTTCAAAATTGCAGACAGCCATTGCCCTGAGTTCAAATTTTTACTACTTGTCAAGTACTATGCAGGTCATCAAGAATAAAGGAAAACTCAGAAAAAAAAGTTCACCTTAGAGTACAGTGACTTAAATATATGCATAATTGAATGTATTGCTTACTTACAGAACAATTTAATATATTTATGTAGAGAAAACATTAATTTCTATGTAGATATGTTAAATTGTGTTAATCTCACAAAGCTGGTATTTCAAGTTTCAAAAAGTAAAACAAGATCTAAAATACTCTTCATAAAAATACTAGATTAAAAACCATAAGGTCAGAAATAAATTAATGCAATATTTTGTTGCAGATACAGAATTAAAGTATTCCAATGATAGGAAATAGATATTTAGAAATTACTTCAGTTTTCCATTTCATGTTTTATAATGATCATGGACAATCTGAAGAACCTAAATAGGAGGGGATGCAAGATTTTGAAAGGTATAGAAATATGTTCCCTTAAAAGAGCTAAAAAAAAATGTATGTTTGTCCCTAAGTAGAGGCAAGACTAACAGAACTCTTGGTAGATATCTTGAAATAGTTTATTGGTTCTAATGAAAATGAAGAAGACAGGAAGTATGTTTCATTACAAGGCTGAACTTCTTTAAGGAGAATAGAAGCAGAATTTACAAAGAAGAAAAATCCGTCCATATAATACACAAGAAATCCGTCTAAAGCAGCGTTTCTCAGCTGGGAGTGACTTGGTGTCCCATGGGACATTTGGTAATGTCTGGAAACATATTGTCATAAGCCTGGATCAGGAAGAGAATAGTGTCACTGGCATCTAGTGTGAAGATGCTTTAGATGCTACTATTCATTTCACAATGCATAGGCCAGTGCCTCACAGTAAAGAATTACCCAATTCAAAATGGCAGCAATAGATTGTTGGTCTAAATTGTGGAGATGTCCAGGAGGAAGATCACCTTTCCAACAGGTCTTGATGTTACCTTTTACTACCGTTACTTAAGAAAAACTCAGCAGGTTTTGTTTTTTTTTTAAGCATTATTACTGTACGGTTCTCTGCATCCTTGTACTCAGGAAAATTACATCCAGCTTTGTAAAGTAAGATGTGTGTGTATGAAAAGATGAGTAATGGCACAAAAATAAAACAGAATAAAAGTATAAATTAATTAGGTAGCCCAATACTTCAAAGAAGAGAGCCTCTAGACATGAGGATAAGCATACAGATTTTGGATACTCTGAATTTGGTTCCAAACTATAATGTTTTCTAATTATGAGACTCAGTGCTAAATTGTCCTCTAAAAGTCTCCACATTTTCATATATAAAGACCTAGCTTTTCCGATAGCTAGGAGAAGAAAGTAAATTAGTTGAAAGATGCTTATAAAACTGCCTGGCACATAATGTCAGCTACTTTTATGATGAGCACACCAAAGTATTCTGAGGTACTTTTATGGAGAAGATGGGATTTAAGCTGAAATCTTAAAATAGGTATGGACTTTAGACAGGTGAAAAAATGGGGGAAAAAGGCATTAGGTGTGAGAACATACTTAATGAAATATACAACCCTCTCCACCCACATCTTTTATTGTTTTCTTGGGAGTTTCTACTTCCTTCTCTTTTCTAGAACTTCTTATGTGATCACTTCCAATCTGAACCAAGATGCTTGCTACATAGTGTGACTTGATTAAGTAGCTGGGGGAGGATAACACAAAAATTACCTTTTTAATGCTGCAAAATACTTTTTCTGCATTTTATATTTCAGTTAATTTTGATTTCTAAAATAAACTATTTTTGATGTTTTAAAAATATTGTCAAAATCAATTTAAGGGTCAATTATATGCTATAGCATAAGAATTTAAGGACTGAGCTACTATAAAAGGCATTTTATTTTCCAAGTGCATGACACTTTTATTCTAGAAACAAACAAAAAATCTGCACAGTTACCAATATAATGGCAAATTGCTTTATGTCCCTTGTGTGGGTTTGACTATATTTTGGAGGGGGGATATTTCATATGTTAAACTAAAATCCAAAATGAAGTTGTCTGTGACTCACTTAAGCATCATATAAACATCATAATTCATCTTCATCCGGAAAACAGAAAGAATTCTACATATATCTTAAAATGAGGCAGTATAACAAAACACAAAATGAAATACCAAGTGCATATGTCTATACAGAGGCAATTTTTAAAATTGTCCAGTCTCAATAACAAATATTGTTTTCTCAGGAAATAAATAACACTTGGGAATATAAGCAATTTCTTTCAAGGTCAGTCACCACAGTATTTTTAAGGGTAGAATCAGAAATGCAACCTCAGTTTGCAACAAGATTTTCAAACTTGTTGATTCTACAAATCTTACGGATTGCTTTCAAGGTCAGGGACCATAGCTCTTGGGGTAAGTGATAACATAGATAAATCACCACCTGCCACAGTTCTTACTTATTTTTTGGAATTCTTGCTTTCAAAAATCCACAATGCTAGAGCATATTACTTTTTTTTCTTCTGTACAGTTTTCATCACCTATTATCCACCTCGGTGACAACTGAAAAATCTTTAAAATCCTACTAATACTTGACAACCTTAAAAGATTTGAAAAATATTTTTAATAAAGAAAAATGTATAATCTAGATGACAAAATCACTGGGGTGAACATAAAGGAAACAAATATGGTAAAAATGGAAGATTTTCTGAGTCAAATAACTTTGGAGGGTGACTTACAGGAGCATAGGAAGGTGAGCATTATGTTATGTATGTATACAGATATACATTTTTTATGTATTAATTTTGAAGGAACCTGCCACCATTTCCTCTTTTAGCTCTACAGAAGAGTTGAATCACAAATGTCTTTCTACTTTAAATGGTCTCAGGATATTTTGAGAGAACAGTTTAAAATGATTTTAGTGCTCTGGCAACAGAGCTAGAATTGAGAAATTGAGTAGAAAATGCATATAAATTAGGTTATTTTGCAAATTGGTAACATCTTCAATATTATCTTCCCCTTCTTAATGGATTTAAATTAGAAACACTAATGACTATGTTAGCATATTTTGTGCTCAGTAGGAGACACGATAGAAGGGTTCTTTGGGTACATTTAGAGAGAGATAAACAGTTGAATATCATTAGTGCCAAAATCAAAATAATATTTCACTGAAAATACAGAGTTTTAAAGAAATGTTGAATGCATCTCAGAGAATTTTAAATAAATTTATGGATAGTTGCTGAAATGAAGAACTTATTGAAAAACATAATTTCCCTCTAACTTAAAGTTAAAAAATGTATTTTCCTCTGTGAATCACTCCCAAATGAGCTCTGCCCTGTGTTAGAAAAATATTATCCTAGACATATTTATTCATCAGGTCTATGGCATAAAGTCTTCAATATTATTTTTGTAGACATAATTTACTTATATTTATTCCTTTGATTTCTTTTACATGATCATTTTTATATTTGAAAATTGGAATATGAGCTGGTGGAATCAAGGCATGTTTGGTTATTCAAGCAGAATTATTCTTAAATGGGATTCATGCCATGGAGAAACAGGAATTTCACACAACATAAATACTGTGACCACAGCTAAGGGGACTAGAGCAGGGAACACAAAAACCAGAAACTGAAGCAAGGACCACAGGATCTGCATTTCCATTTATCTTGCCAGGCCTGTTGTTTTGTTCTTTTTCCTTTTTTCTTTCTTTATTTCCTGCAAGATAGTTTCCTCCATCTGAATACTACAGACCTCAGACATCTAGGCACATAACCAGTATGTTTTTACCCATTCAGTTCAGCACTACCCAGCCAGTGTTCTGGTATACCGTAGGTTCCAAAGGCCTAAAAAGGAAATCATTTATCCAGATCATCTCTCTGTCTTCCTTGGTGTTGTATGCCGAATCCTGATCACAGTTGATTAGATACAAATACTCTGTGTCATGAAGCAAAATCTTTTATTCATTGAAGAAATATTTGTACTTAACTAGCTGATAAACACTGTTCCTAATGAAATGAAAGAAATGAAAGTCAGTCTTTGATCTCACGAACTATATGGTTGGGTGGCACAGAGACTATTTTTCAAATAATCACAGTTATCAAAGTATAATTACATAATTGCAAGAAAGTCTGAGTTTTCTGTCAGAAAACTGCATTTCTGTAACAATGCACAACAAAGGAAGTTCATCTCGATTGAGAGGTCAGGAAAATTTTCCTGAGGATGCAAAGTTAAAGATGTGATTAGAAAAATCACTAGAAGTTCATCAAGTTAAGGAAGATACAGACAGTTAAGAACAGCATTCCTGAGAAAGGATTAAAAAAACCCATATGCAAGGTCCTATGGTAGAAGATAGGATAGTACACCCAACATTTTGTGAGAAGACATCAGTTAGCTGCTTGGATTCAGTAGAGACTGAAGAGATAACCAGGGGCCACTTCACTGGGTCTTACCAGAAAGAGTTTGATTGTATTTACTATCCTCAGTATAATGGGAACCATAGAAGAACTTTGAAAAATGTCCCTAATTGCAATAAAAAGAAGAGATTGTATGGGGGCAAAAGTAGATGCAAGGCAATTTAGTAGTGCAAATAAGCGATAATAGAAGTTTGCCCTAAAGATATACTAGTAGGGATGAAGAAAAATGTTTAGAAGTGAGAGATATTTAAGAACAAAACTAGAGAGGGCAAGATGGCGGAGAAGTAAGGAGCTCCGTACTTGCACTCGCGCCCATACATCACACAGAAAAGATCTGAAGACATTGGAAACCTTACAAAACCTGAGAGATTGGGAGAAAAAAGACGCAGAATCCACTGAGAG